>NW_026555088.1:597500-600000 GCF_021234165.1 Pteronotus mesoamericanus
TTAAAATTAAAATTAAAATTAAAATTAAAATTAAAATTAAATAAATTAAAATTAAAATTAAAATTAAAATTAAAATTAAAATTAAAATTAAAATTAAAATTAAAATTAAAATTAAAATTAAAATTAAAATTAAAATTAAAATTAAAATTAAAATTAAAATTAAAAATTAAAATTAAAATTAAAATTAAAATTAAAATTAAAAATTAAAATTAAAATTAAAATTAAAATTAAAATTAAAATTAAAATTAAAATTAAAATTAAAAATTAAAATTAAAATTAAAATTAAAATTAAAATTAAAATTAAAATTAAAATTAAAATTAAAATTAAAATAAAATTAAAATTAAAATTAAAATTAAAATTAAAATTAAAATTAAAATTAAAATTAAAATTAAAATTAAAATTAAATTAAAATTAAAATTAAAATTAAAATTAAAATTAAAATTAAAATTAAAATTAAAATTAAAATTAAAAATTAAAATTAAAATTAAAATTAAAATTAAAATTAAAATTAAAATTAAAATTAAAATTAAAATTAAAAATTAAAATTAAAATTAAAATTAAAATTAAAATTAAAATTAAAATTAAAATTAAAATTAAAATTAAAATTAAAATTAAAATTAAAATTAAAATTAAAATTAAAATTAAAATTAAAATTAAAATTAAAATTAAAATTAAAATTAAAATTAAAATTAAAATTAAAATTAAAATTAAAAATTAAAATTAAAATTAAAATTAAAATTAAAATTAAAATTAAAATTAAAATTAAAATTAAAATTAAAATTAAAATTAAAAATTAAAATTAAAATTAAAATTAAAATTAAAAATTAAAATTAAAAATTAAAATTAAAATTAAAATTAAAATTAAAATTAAAATTAAAATTAAAATTAAAATTAAAACTAAGGCTAGGGCTGGGAGCTGGGGCTAGGGCTGGGGCTGGGGCTGGGGTTGGGGTTGGGGTTGGGGCTGGGGTTAGGGGCTGGGGCAGGGCTGGGGCTAGGGCTGGGGCTAGGGGCTGGGGCTGGGGCGGGGCTGGGGCTGGGGCTAGGGCTGGGGCTGGGAGCTGGGGCTGGGGCTGGGGCTGGGGGCTGGGGCTAGGGCTGGGGCTGGGGCTGGGGCTGGGGCTGGGGCTGGGGCTGGGGCTGGGGCTGGGGGCTGGGGCTGGGGCTGGGGCTGGGGGCTGGGGCTGGGGCTGGGGCTGGGGCTGGGGCTGGGGCTGGGGCTGGGGCTGGGGCTGGGGCTGGGGCTGGGGCTGGGGCTGGGGCTGGGGCGGGGCTGGGGCTGGGGCTGGGGCTGGGGCTGGGGGCTGGGGCTGGGGCTGGGGCTGGGGCCGGGGGCTGGGGCTGGGGCTGGGGCTGGGGCTGGGGGCTGGGGCTAGGGCTGGGGCTAGGGCTAGGGCTGGGGCTGGGAGCTGGGGCTGGGGCTGGGGCTGGGGCTGGGGCTGGGGCTGGGGCGGGGGCTGGGGCTGGGGCTGGGGCTGGGGCTGGGGCTGGGGCTGGGGCTGGGGCTGGGGTGGGGGCGGGGGTTGGGGCTGGGGCTGGGGCTGGGGCTGGGAGCTGGGGCTGGGGGCTGGGGCTGGGGCTGGGGCTGGGGCTGGGGTTGGGGTTAGGGTTGGGGCTAGGGCGGGGCTGGGGTTGGGGTTGGGGCTGGGGCTGGGGTTGGGGTTGGGGTTGGGGTTGGGGTTAGGGTTGGGGTTGGGGTTGGGGTTGGGGTTAGGGTTGGGGTTGGGGTTAGGGTTGGGGTTAGGGTTAGGGTTAGGGTTAGGGTTGGGGTTGGGGTTGGGGTTGGGGTTGGGTTGGGGCTAGGGTTAGGGTTAGGGTTGGGGTTAGGGTTAGGGTTAGGGTTAGGGTTAGGGTTAGGGTTAGGGTTAGGGTTGAGTTAAGGTTAGGGTTAAGGTTAAAAGTTAAAGTTAAAATTAAAATTAAAATTAAAATTAAAATTAAAATTAAAATTAAAATTAAAATTAAAATTAAAATTAAAATTAAAATTAAAATTAAAATTAAAATTAAAATTAAAATTAAAATTAAAATTAAAATTAAAATTAAAATTAAAATTAAAATTAAAATTAAAATTAAAATTAAAATTAAAAAATTAAAAATTAAAATTAAAATTAAAATTAAAATTAAAATTAAAATTAAAATTAAAATTAAAATTAAAATTAAAATTAAAATTAAAATTAAAATTAAAATTAAAATTAAAATTAAAATTAAAATTAAAAATTAAAAAATTAAAATTAAAATTAAAATTAAAATTAAAATTAAAATTAAAATTAAAATTAAAATTAAAATTAAAATTAAAATTAAAATTAAAATTAAAATTAAAAAATTAAAATTAAAATTAAAATTAAAATTAAAATTAAAATTAAAATTAAAATTAAAATTAAAAAATTAAAATTAAAATTAAAATTAAAATTAAAATTAAAATTAAAATTAAAATTAAAATTAAAATTAAAATTAAAATTAAAATTAAAATTAAAATTAAAATTAAAATTAAAATTAAAA